>NC_057804.1:29557821-29563463 GCF_018294505.1 Triticum aestivum | reverse complement strand
GGTTGGGGACCGCGGGGAAGAAGATGAACAATGGGGCTGCTGGATTGACATCTAACTGTTCCGACATATTCCTCTGAGACCGGAAAAATATCAATCGATTGATTTGGGTGGTCCAGGAAAGATGCATTTAGAAATGCCATGAACAACGTTCGGCATTGGTACGAAAGGAAATCATCACCATTCCATGTGCTTATTTAGGTGTAGGATTTTGTTTTCCATAAATGTTGGTAGGCGGTTCACAAATGATATTTCGTGTCTTCATTGGGCTTAATAGGCTAGAAATAGCTGCATTTAGAGTTAGGCACGTATCCCGCCAAAAAACACTTATCATGTCTTAGTTAACACATCAATTGCTTTATTTATGGTTTGGGCTATGTAGCTCTGTGCTAAGCTTATTACTCATTTTGAAATAGGACTTTGGGCAACTCTGACATAAGTACTCGTTAACATTAACATAGGGGCAATACATGGCGCGCCAGGCATGGCCCTATGCGGAATTCTTTCCTTAATTTAGTCTCAACAAAATGATGTGTATGACAGCTCTATAGTATGTCGCGTGCCTGAAGGCGCAAATCAAAACAAACTCGCAATAGCTTGACATGATTGCAGCAAGAATCTCACATACAGCATTCTCACTCTTGTTGTAAATATGTACTCGCTTATGCTTAAATGTTGTGTTTTAGTATATACATCTTTTGAAGGGCTGTTGTGTTTTGGTATTAGTGGTTAGGTTAGATATAGAAAGGCAACGACTCAAATAAAATACAGGCAGCAAAGAAGAACCTACCTACTACTCCCTCTGTCCCATAATATAAGAACGTTTTTGGCACTACACTAGTGTCAAAAACGTTTTTATATTATGAGAAGGAGGGAGTAGTTCTTTAAAATTGCAATTTTTTGTTAACTTATACGATATTGTGAGGATCTTATGTTATGGGACGGAGGGAGGGAATAGTTGTTTAGTTGCTGGCTGTAGTGCTATGGTGGTACGAGCTGGGCCCTCTTTAATTCAAGAAATGATTTCGTAGGATTGGGATGGTTGAAATACTTGCGAACCCTTTTTCCGTGCATGTGGGTATATTTATGCATGTGGATTACACTTTTTTGGCAGGCTCAAGTTATTACGTTTCTGCAGAACCAGTTTGGGACTGGGAAAAATACCGATCGATCGAATCGACCGACGGGGCAACCCCCACGGCCATTCGGCGCGGCCCGCACGGGGCAACCCCCACGTTTCCATAACCGGCGGCGGCACACCCGCCCACCCGCCCACGTACGGCACGGCGTCCCTGTCTGTCTGTCCGTCGTGCCTTCTCGAAACTCACGTCGCCCCGCTTGTCCCGCACCGCACCGCCTCGTCGGCTTGCGCTGCGCCGCGACGCTTTTTCCCACCGGACGTCCACGTCCACGTCCATGTCTCTTGTGACCCTGGGTGTGACGTCGCGCCAGGGGCGGGTGACTGGCTCGGTGGGTGCGTGGCGGCACCCCAGGACAAGCGGGAACCGAGCGAGCTCTCCTCCGGTCAGCCCACCAACTCCCCCCCGCGCAACCGGCAGCCGGTGGCGAGGTCTCCGCCCGGTGTCGAGCCATGGTGCCGGAGCATGGAGTGGTGGTGACGGATCGTACTGCTGGTCTTCTCCACCTACAGCTATGCAAATATGCAGCCCAAATATGAGACGGATACGGGGCGCCTGGGCACGACCGCCATATCGGCCTGACGACGTGGCCCCACACGGAAACGCCCGGAAACCCGGCGGTCCGACGGACGCCTCGTCTGTCGCCGCGGTGGGAATGCCGCGTGGCGCTACTCCGGCTCGCCGCCCAAGACGACATCCGACTATTTAAGCCGGTCAGCATCCCGCTACCCTAACCCCCCCTCTTCGCCCCGCCAGTCCGAGCCCTTCCACCTCCTCCCTCTCTCGCTCTGGCGCTCTGCCCATGCTCCCGCACTCCACCATGGTCTGGAGCGAGATCGCCTACTATGCCATGCTGACGCCGGAGCGCCACTACGAGATCCAGCAGTAGATCCGAGCGAGGGAAGTTGCGCGCGCCGCCTGCATCGCTGTAGGGTTGCCTCTGGACTCGCAGAAGCCGGAGGAGGAGGAGGAGCAGTGGGAGGAGGAGAAGATGGCTCCGATGGAGGTGAAGGAGGCGAAGGAGCCGGATCAGCAGGTGCCGCCCTTCAACATGGAGCAGGCGGAGGCGAAGTTCGTCGTCGCCCAGTTCGACGAGATGGCCGAGCAACATGCCATCATAGAGTCCATCCAGGATGAGGCCTATGTGAAGGCCAACCGGGCGTTCCTCCGGCGGCAGCAGGCGGTGACCAACACGCTCTTCGTCGAGCTCAACGCGGAGATAGAGGCGGGGGAGGCCGGAGTGGAGTAGCAGGAGGAGCCGGAGCTGCAGCTGCCGCCCATGCTGCCGGAGCTGGGCACAGAGATCGTCGTGATCTCCGACAAGGATTAGATAGGATCAACGTAGTACGTAGGTTCTACTTCTTTTGAATGTCTTTATATGGATATAAGAATCTAGTATGAGATGTTCAGATACAAGAAGTAAAATTTAAGGCGTGCCCGGTCACTGCCCGCGGACGCGCCCGTTCTTTTTGCGGGATGATAAGAAGTTTTATTCTAAAACGTTTGAGGGACCGGATTTACCATATATGGTTGTAGATGCTCCAAGCCACGCCTAAATCAGTGGTGCTCTTTCGAAGAAGTCATCATGTCTTCGTAGGATTTTATTGGTCGACGTACAAGTGTTCAAGAAGCTCAGCTTCGAGCATGTGGCTTTATATCGTCATCACACTCCACAAGACTATTATTTCGAAGACTGTTTTTTCTTCTTCGAAAATCCGGGCTCCACATCAAGGTGATCCATAGTACATCTATTTTGTTATTTATTCACCAAGACCTTACAAAATAGGATGTGCTTAGGTCCAGTGCTGGAGATTGAAGCAAAAGGTTGGGCGGGCAAATCTAGTCAAGTTATAAAAATTCCCAAATGATAGCCACATGTGTGGCACGAAGTAACACCCCCTTGACGTTTTTATAACTAAAATTGCCATTTGAACAAAAAAACCCAAAAAATCTGAAACTTGCCATCCAAATAGAAAATTGTCATCCTTCACAACAAAATTTGCCATCCTCAAGTAACTGAAGTTGCCATAAAAAAATGTCAGGGAGAAATTGCTCCGTGTCACACGTGTGGCACTTATGAGGGTCCTAAAAATTACCCTTGCCTTGACATTCCACGCCTCAAAATTGGACGCAAAACAAAGAAAATCGTGCTAGGGGCCGGGGCACATGTTGGCCCTCACGTAGCTCCTCACTTGCCTAGGTCTAAGACAAGTCTCAGTCAAATGACATAGTATATAAAAAGAAGAAAATAAAATGAATATGAAAAAATTGTATAAATCTCCATGCAAGATCAAAAGGGATATAGCATCGACTGAGACTTAGCAAAATTGTACAAATTAATACATCTATAAGTAAGCCACCATCTTAGCATCATCTGTTTCTACTTGATGTCTACTACGCAATTTTATTCTTGTAGACTCGTGTTGGGCCTCCAAACGCAGAGTTTTGTAGGACGGTAGCAAATTGCCCCTCAAGTAGATGACCTAAGGTCTATCAATCGTGTGGGGCGTAGGATGAAGATGGTCTCTCTCAAACAACTCTGCAATCAAATAATAAAAAAGTTTCTTGTGTCCCTAACACACCAAATACAATGGTAAATTGTATAGGTGCACTAACTCGACGAAGAGCTGGTGATACAAGTGAAATATGGATAGTAGATATTGATTTTTATAATAGGAACAATAAAAAACAATAAGGTAGCAAGTAACAAAAGTGAGCACAAACAATATTGCAATGTTTGAAAATGAGGCCTAGGGTCCGTACTTTCGCTAGTGCAATCACTCAACAATGCTAATCTAATTGAATCATATAACCATCCCTCAACGTGTGATGAAGAATCACTCTAAAGTACCTATCTAGCGGAGAACATAAGTCGAAATTGTTTATAGGGTATGAAACCAGCTCAAAGCTATTCTTTCTGTTCGATCTATTCAAGAGTTCGTACTAAAATAACGCAAAGTTATTCTTTCCATTCGATATATCCAAGAGTTCGTACTAAAATAACACCATATGATACACACCAAATAACTCTAATGTCATTTAGATACTTCAATGTCATCACAAGTATCCATGAGTTAATTATATGATAGACATCAAACAATTTCAGATTCATAATACTCGATCCAACACAAATAATCTCAAAGAGTGCCACAAGATTTTTACCGTGGAAACAAAGACGAGAACGTGCATCAACCGTTGGGGAACATAGCATGCAATTTCAAAAAAATTCCTACGCTCACGCAAGATCTATCAAGGAGATGCATAGCAACGATGGGAGAGAGTGTGTCTATGTACCCTCGTACACCGTAAGCGGAAGCGTTTGGCAATGCGGTTGATGTAGTCGAACTTCTTCTATCTTCGGCCCATCAAGTATCGAACGTACGGCACCTTCGAGTTCTGTTTTGATCAAGGTAAATGGTGGGTGTATGGTACGGGCGAAAGTTGCGTGACACAAGAGAGGCTAGCAATAGTGGAAGGGTGAGAGTGCGTATAATCCATGGACTCAACATTAGTCATAAAGAACTCGCATACTTATTGCAAAAATCTATAAGTCATCAAAACCAAGCACTACACGCATGAACCGGGACTAAAGGGTCGTTACTAAAGGCCCCCCTTTATTCCCATTCTTATACGAACCAGGACTAAAGGCCCTCCACGTGGCCGCTGCCTAGAGGTCCACCTTTAGTCCCGGTTGATAACACCAACCGGTACTAAAGGAAATTTTATGTTTTTTTTTGAAATTTTTTCTTGATTTTCAAATTTCTGAATTATTTTAACCTCTAATCTCTAAACACCCCTCATCACTGCTCAACTTAATCTCTAATCTCTAACCACCCCTCATCATTCCAAATCATCTAACTTCCCGGACGGTCACCCATCCTCTCACTACTCCAGCCCGAGCACGCTTAACTTCCGGGTTCTATTCTCCCTTGTTTCCAAGTCTACACTTGTTGTTTTCCTGACAACAGTAAGATGTCAATCATATTAACCCTCAGGAATTTAGCTTGAGCATGAAGTCACACATTTCACTGTTTGAGTTTGAAACTATTGTTCTAAAAAACAATAATTATTTAGTAACACTAATATTTCTTGAATAAGTAGTTTAACCACAGTTTGACCAGATTTGACCAAAATTCAAAAAAAAACTGAAACAATTATTTAGTAACACTAATATTTCTTGAATAAGTAGTTTGACCATTGTTTGACCACAATTTGACCAAATTTAACAAAAATTCAAAAAAACTGAAATTTGAGCATAACTTTTTTTCCTTTTAGAATTTGAGGATTCTAAAAATTTGGAAATAGGCCGTAGGCGGTCAAAATCGGATCGGGATTTTCATGTTGAACATTTTGATATATTATACGTTTTTTCTGACATCGTATGCAAAAGTTATAGCCGTTTTACATTTTCCCTACACCTTTTGCAAAACATGTCCAAATTTAAGTTTTTAAATTTTCCTAACTAGTAGATGTAGTAACATAACTACATCTCGAAGGATTTTAATT
>NC_057804.1:29530101-29557545 GCF_018294505.1 Triticum aestivum | reverse complement strand
CTAATCTTTAGTCCCGGTTTGAGACACGAACCGGGACTAAAGGTTGCAATGCCCTTTAGTCCCGGTTTGTGTCTCAAACCGGGACTAAAGGGCTCATTTGAACCGGGACTAATGCCTTTACCGCACGAACCGGGACCAATGCTCACATTAGTCCCGGTTCATGACTGAACCGGAACTAATGGACTTATCTGTCCCGAATGAAAGTCCCGTTTTCTACTAGTGGTTGGTAGGAGTTAACCATCGCGCAATCCCGGCCTCCACACAAAGGAAGACAATTAAAAAATAAATCATGCTCCGACTTCATCGCATAACAGTTCACCATACGTGCATGCTACGGGAATCACAAACCTCAACAAGTATTTCTAAAATTCACAATTACTCCACTAGCATGACTCTAATATCACCATCTTCATATCTCAAAACAATCATAAAGAATCAAACTTCTCATAATATTCAATGCACTTTATATGGAAGTCTTTATTATATCCATCTTGGATGTCTATCATATTAGGACTAAATTTATAACCAAAGCAAATTACCATGTTGTTCTAAAAGGACTCTCAAAATAATATAAGTGAAGCATCACTACTAGGGAGAAGCCTAGCAGCAGTGCGGGTTCTAGGTACATCAGTAGCGCGGGTGCCGGCACTACTGATAAGGCGCTGCAGCTAATCCATAGCAGTAGCGCTGGTGCACCCGCGCTACTGCTATACAAGTGTAGCAGCAGCGTGCTCCAGGGAAGCTCGCTACTGCTAATAGCTCTAGCGCGCTACTGCTACTGGCATGCTGCTGTTAACTTTTCTCCACTCGCTACTGCTAATTTTAGTAGTTTATGTTTTTTCTGCATATTGTTTTGTATTTGACTAGGCTTTATATAAGAATCTTTAGCACATAAAAATGTCATCATGGTACACATACAAATGGCTGTGAGACCACAAATGTAATCATAGCATATACATACAAATAGTCTCATCATAATCATCATCGAACACAAAGTCTTATCTCGTCATCATCTCAAAAATAGCGATACATGCAAGTCTCGAATACTTGCAACTACAACGTCATCCATCTAAACAATGATATACGCGAGAAGAGCTATCACTATGAGTGAGAACGAAACTATGCAGTACATGAGGCGGCGGTTACCAGTCCTCTCTCGCGCTAGCGTGAACCTCAAGCAACTAGCTTCTCCTTCTTGTTTGCTTTTGAAGCCTTTATTGCTAGCGTCCGAGACCCTACTCACTTGCGCTTGACACTCAGTCCACTCGTTGTACACCCCCGGAACCTTCCCTTTGTACACAACATAGCACTGCCATCTCGCCATCAAGAAGCTAGGTACCTGTTAGAGATGCATCTTCATCAAGAGGATGTACAATCATATGCAACAAAATATATTATAGCAACACGAAAAAGAAAGGGTTAGCAACTGGATGCAACATACAGTACGCAAGCTAATTAACTAGAGGTACGCAGATCATCGTACCCAAACTAACAAAGTAGAGTTATGCAAGTTCTGCAGGGACCGTGGACATCACAAAGTGTCATCGCTACAGAAAGTATACAAGTTCAACCGACACATATCATCATCATCGGCATCGTAAATCACTAGAAGTTCCATCCTTCCATATCATCCAGGATGAACCCTAGCTTCTTGAACGACATGAGGTGTCATGATGTTGCTACGACCTTCCTGCCCGGGCAGATCATCCATATCCTCATTAACATGCTGATAGCCCGATTCGTCATATGGTTGACTCATCATATCTATGTCACAGTCATACGCGTTTGTATTGAGGAAAGCCATTGGGTCGACCTCCGTCTCATCATCCATTCTCTGTTCTACAGGACCGATTACATCAGCTAGTACTATTGCACTCCCTTCATCACGTCGTCCGCCGCTCTCGCCCGACTCTACAGGAGCTGGTAATTGCGTAGGGGGGGTGGTGGTCTCCGCACATGCTTGTTGATGTGTGGTTATTGGTTTGCTCTCGGCCTGCTCCAAACAAAGAATATTCTTCGGCCATAGCAGCACCCAACCCTTGCAGCTTCCAATCTGCGGCGGGGTCTCGTCATCCTCTCCCACATGCTGTACTGGAGGAGGCAAATCCTCGTGCCCTGATTTCACACTGGACAAGTTAACCCTGAAGTGCCCAGCGAGGATCGGCTGGTTGTGGAACGCGGGTTGCAATGGGTTCACTATCACCCCCTTTCCCACGTCCACCTTCTGGCCTTTGGTCAAGTAGAGTATGGTGCACGGGGTTTCGTCGGCCTGCAAACACATGTCTGTGGCGTAAAACATCCGAAAGGCAACGAAAATGAAATATTATATATATATATGTATATGTTGGTGCGACATGTAATTACCGTGAGGGAGTCGAGCTCAGCCAAAGACGAAGGCCCACCTAGCACGCCAGAGACTAAGGATGAGCTGCTATGAGCGAGAGCGGGTGCGAGAGGAGGCCCGGTTGCGTGAGCAAGTGATGGTGTGGTGTTGTTGTTGTTCACGGAGTTGCTCGCACAGAAATTGGGCAACGGGAAATCATGTACCGTATTGTCTGGATTTTCCTTCGTCTAGTTGATGATAGCTGGAACCAAGTTAGTAGCAAAATCATTTCTGCACGCAGTTACAGCTGCATTGACTGCTTGCTGTAGCAACTCATTTTTTTCCTCGGCTGTTTTTTTGCGTCCTCGGCTGCTTTTTTCTCAACTGCAAGCTTCACCTTCTCGTTGATGTCCGTATGACTAAACTTCCTTTTCTGCTTCTTGGCCTCCGGGCCCTCGTTGTAAAACACCTTCCACGTGGCGCCGTCTCCAGCGCCGTGCACACGACCATATTGCGGCCGCTGGTCCAAAGGGAGTCCCTTAAGTTTGTTCAAGGCCTGGTTGAGAGGGGTGTCCCACTTGGGCCTCATCGGAGAAGTAGGGCTTTCGGCTGCAAGCCGGTGTTGCTTCTCCTGCAAAAGGAACGTGAACCGTTTAGGAATGTGTAGTCAACTAGATCTGGAGTTAAATGTAAGGTGGTAAAAGAATAATTACCAGTAGTCTAATCAATTTCCTTGTGATCTGGTCTGTGTAAAAAACCTTCTTTTCCTTGTCCCACTTGTAGCGGGCCCTGATGAAGTCACGCTCCAAGGGGTTGGTGAACTTCACGAAGGGGTATGGGATACCCGCGGCTTCACATTCAGCGTCCTCCTTATCCCATATGGGCCTTTTACCGAGGTAGCCACGGCTTCCGAGGCGATGCTTTCCCGTGTTCCTTTGCTGAAGGCTCTTGAATTTCACAGCCTTAGCCTTGGCTACCTTGGTAGCGCAAGTGTCCTTGAACTTTTCGAACTCCTCTTCCGTAAGTGTCGGATTTTCCTCCAGAATCTTGGATAGGGGTTCCTCAGCATCAATAGCTCATTTCACCCTCCCTTTCCAGGAGGCCAGATCATTGCTGAACATGCCCATGGCGTGATTGTTAATCTTTTTCATCTTCGGATCATCCCACGGTTGTTCTATGTTATCATCCCGGTCGGGGAACTTGAATCTCTTGTGCAATTTCGTCAGGAGCAACTGCGTCAAATGTTCTTTACTCCTTAAGTCATCGTCATTGATGCTCGCGCATTCCCATAGGATGCTTCCTACTTGGTTCCCATAGCACTTGCGAAGTTCTTCCGGCTCTAATGGCTCAAACTTGCCAGGTGCCATCTTTGTGATCACTAGTTGTCCAATCCCGAGTTTGTTAGGTTTTCGTATCCTTTGCTTCTTCTGCTTCTTCTTTTCGGCAGCGGCATCGACGCTGGTACCTTCCCCGCCGGTACCTTCCCTGCCGGTATCTTCCCCGTCGGTACCTTCCCCGCCGGTCTCGGCGCCACCATAGGTGCCGGCGCCGTCGGTGTTGATGTCGGCGTCAGTGCCATCATCGAGGCCAACCTGCAAACCTTGACTTTTCTTAGCAGTCAAAAAGTCAAGGTACTCTTCTTCACCCTCATAATCCATCTCGTCTGCATCTTGGTCAGAAGGCCCAGTTTCTTCGTTGTTCGACATGTTTCCTATGATTAAGTCTCCTCATTTAATTCTAAAACTATGAAAAAAAGAGAAATGACATGAAAAAAAATCTATGTTTGCCGGAATGTCGTTTCCCAGCAACTCCCGGCACTCGATATGCCTACCATCTAGCACAAATCATGCCAAAATTCACGGAAAATTTCGGTATGACCTTCGCTAAAAAATGGACAATCGAGCGCCTGAAATTCACCGGAACGGAAATGAATCAACATTTCGGCGTAACATAGGCCACTCGGATCATTTACCCTCCACATAATCATCATGTCCAAATAACATGTCCAAATTCCAAATATGACATGTCCAAAACATCACATGTCCACTTCAAATTTGCATATAAAAGGAGGAAAAATATAGAACTTGAGGAAAAAACCTAGCTAAATTCATAACTAAATATATAACCTAATTAACCATCTGCCCTAACTAAAACCTAGGTCTTTTAACCAAAGAACCCTAGCTACCAGAGAGAGGAGGAGTGGTGGGGGGCTTACAGAGGGTGCAAGCCCGACGATGGCCGAGGTTGGGAGGGGTCGGAGTTGGGGTCGAGCGCCGGGGCTGGATCCGGGGTCGGGGTCGGGGCCGAGGCCGTGGGCGAGCGCCGGGGTCGGGGTCGGGGGCGAGCGCAGGGGCGCGACGAGGGCAGGGCTCCGGTGGCGCGACAGGGGAAGAGAGAGTGTTGGGATTTGGGGAAAAAGGCGGGATGGAGAGAGGGATGTGGATTTTGGGGGTTAAGTGGGCATAGCAGTAGCGTGTTTAAGCAAAACGCGCTATAGCTACTCCAGGTAGCTATAACGGTTTTGTGTAGAAAGCACTACTGCTATCTTGACTAGCTGTAGCTCTTTCCTGTTTGTTTCCTTCTATTTTCTTTTCCTTTATTTTCTCTCACTTTTCTTTTCTTTTTTTCCGAGAACAGTGAACGAAGGGAAGGCGATATATATTACATCGTTGGACCCATGCATAATAATGGCTAAGTGTGTATACAAAATTGGAACATATACAAAATAGGAACATCATTTGACCGATAACATACGGTTCCTCAGTGTTGACATTTTTGTTTTTGAGTCAGCTTCTTTCCGTTCTTGGTCGTTGAAGAATAATTGAGCCCCTCATTGTGACTTTTCCTTTTCCATGGAGTACGATTTTTCTTAGGTAATGTAGTATTGCTTCTTCTTTTGACATATACTTCATCATTGTCACCATCTTCCCTCATTGGGTTGCCGTACTGATCGTAGTCTTCCTCGTTCACGACTCCATCCATTCCAATGATGTTCCTTTTGCCTCTCCTCACGACAACACGGCTGGGATTGCGCGGGTCGGTTATGAAGAAGCATTATGTCATGTGCTTAGCGTGTACCCATGGCTCGTTTTTTGTGATAGCATTCACGGTAGCGCTCTTGGCGTCGGGTATAGTCATGGTAGTGAAATTCCGGTTTTATCTTTCGACATTCTTAGCCCATCTGACACGGTACATCATCATGTTCTGCAGTCCAGAGTAGTCAAGCTCCCAGATCTCCTCGACCCTTCCGTACAATCTTTCAGTTGCACCGTTGTCGCTGTCGGTCATGCATTCTGTCGTCACCCCTGAGTTCTGATCATCACTGTCCATATCTTTGGCCTCCGTGTAGAACGTGTATCCATTGATATCATATGCTTGATAGGTTACGAGGTTGGGCGAGGGGCCATGTGCTAAGGCGTTGATACATCTCCAACGTATCTATAATTTATGAAGCATTCATGCTATTATATTATCTGTTTTGAATGATTATGGGCATTATTATACACTTTTATATTATTTTTGGGACTAACCTACTAACCGGAGGCCCAACCCATATTGTTGTTTTCTTGCCTATTTCAGTGTTTCGAAGAAAAGGAATATCAAACGGAGTCCAAACGGAATGAAACCTTCGGGAAACTTATTTTTCGAACGAACCTGACCCAGGAGACTTGGAGTTCACGTCAGGGAAGCTTCGAGGAGGCCAGGAGATAGGAGGGCGCGCCCCTATCTCCTGGGCCCCTCGAGCACCCCCCGACCGACTTCTTTCACCTATATAATCCCATATACCCTAAAAACATCGGAGGAGAAGATAGATCGGGAGTTCCGCCGCCGCAAGCCTCTGTAGCCACCAAAAGTCAATCGAGACCCTGTTCTGGCACCCTGCTGGAGGGGGGATCCCTCACCGGTGGCCATCTTCATCATCCCGGCGCTCTCCATGACAAGGAGGGAGTAGTTCACCCTCGGGGCTGAGGGTATGTACCAGTAGCTATGTGTTTGATCTCTCTCTCTCTCTCGTGTTCTCTCTATGGCACGATCTTGATGTATCGCGAGCTTTGCTATTATAGTTGGATCTTATGATGTTTCTCCCCCTCTACTCTCTTGTAATGGATTGAGTTTTCCCTTTGAAGTTATCTTATTGGATTGAGTCTTTAAGGATTTGAGAACACTTGATGTATGTCTTGCCGTGCTTATCTGTGGTGACAATGGGATATTCACGTGATCCACTTGATGTATGTTTTGGTGATCAACTTGCGGGTTCCACCCATGAACCTATGCATAGGGGTTGGCACATGTTTTCGTCTTGACTCTCCGGTAGAAACTTCGGGGCACTCTTTGAAGTACTTTGTGTTGGTTGAATAGATGAATCCGAGATTGTGTGATGCATATCGTATAATCATGCCCACGGATAATTGAGGTGACAATGGAGTATCTAGGTGACATTAGGGTTTTGGTTGATTTGTGTCTTAAGGTGTTATTTTAGTATGAACTCTATGATAGATCGAACAGAAAGAATAGCTTCATGTTATTTTACTACGGACTCTTGAATAGATAGATCAAAAAGGATAACTTTGAGGTGGTTTCGTACCCTACCATAATCTCTTCGTTTGTTCTTCGCTATTAGTGACTTTGGAGTGACTCTTTGTTGCATGTTGAGGGATTATTATGTGATCCAATTATGTTATTATTGTTGAGAGAACTTGCACTAGTGAAAGTATGAACCTTTGGCCTTGTTTCCTACCATTGCAATACCGTTTACGCTCACTTTTATCATTAGTTACCTTGCTATTTTTATAATTTCAGATTACAAATACCTTTATCTACCATCCATATTGCACTTGTATCACCATCTCTTCGCCGAACTAGTGCACCTACACAATTTACCATTGTATTATGTGTGTTGGGGACACAAGAGACTCTTTGTTATTTTGTTGCAGGGTTGTTTGAGAGAGACCATCTTCATCCTACGCCTCTGTCGGGGGATGAATCCCAGGCAGGCAACGGAACCCGGATCTATTTCAAAAACAGCGGGGCCCGCATCGCCCTGCAAACCGGCGTGCGCCAGGCCGGGTCGCTCGACCCGGCAAGGCGCACAACCCGATCAAGACCCTCGACTCGGCAAGGTACGTCGACCCGGCCGCAGCGGCTGGCGCAAGGCAACTCAGCCCGGTGCAACCTTGGCTTCCCCAGCAAGCCGACCCACCCGTGGCGTCCACGGCAACCCAGCCACGGGTCAGCTCCCATCCCATCAAGGCCGTATGATGGGACGAGACCTCAATCACCGATGACCAAGATTACAGTGCCCCCGCCCATGCCCGTGGTCAGCCGGAGCGTGGCAATAGTGCCCCTTACCTACCTGCTGACCAGGGCTGGCACGACAACAGTGTTCCCGCCCTCACCGCTGACGACAACAAGCGGCGGCCTGACGGAGAACACTGTGCGCGGCTCGACTCGGCCACGCCATGACGATCGACAAGACGGCACACAGTCCCCCTAGGCATGCGGGGCCCGCACCTAGGGGAACCCGGCGAACCACAAGCCCCCAAGCGGGACCCAGCCCGGTACCCCAGACACCGACAATACGGACCCATCGACTCGGCATATTACCATTGTAACCCTGGGTGGGTTGATCTATAAAACCCCCCAGGAGTCCACGCCCACAGGGGCATGATATGTAAGATCCCCGACATGCAAAAGCAAGCAAGATAGGACTAGCCACTACATAGCAACACCAGAGAGAAGGAGCAGCCGGAGCCTTGGCCAGCCTCCTTCCTGCTCCATACAGCTCCAGGAGCGACATTGTACTATCAACCATCCAACTAAACTTGGCAGGACTAGGGGTGTTATCTCTCCGGAGAGCCCCGAACCTGGGTATGTCCAGCGTCCCGCGTCCGCGCATATCAACCTCGCCTCCGAAGCCCACCAGCGCCCTCGAGCCTCCTCCTCTCTTTAGCAATCCCTTGGCATCTGCCGTGCGCCCACCATGACAGTTGGCGCCCACCGTGGGGCAGCTCGAGGAGCTGTCCGGAAGCATGCTTCGGACGGGGCCCTTCTCCTACTCCGACGAGTCTGTCACTCTGGCGGACGACGTCATCGACGCGCTCGCCGCCTCCTTCACCGCGATGCGCATCTCCGACGCGCTCGCGGCCAACGAGTACCCCAGCGAGGTGCTCAGCTACTCTGACTCCCCACTCCCTCTCAACGGCAGATTCACTGTCGGGGCGATGGACACCCACGTGGAGGTCTTCGTCACCGGCGATGGCGCCTCTTCCTTGTCGAGCAAGGCGAGAAGAGTCGCCAAAGCCGCGGGTGCCACAGCGCGGGCGGAGCCGTCCGACCCGCCGCACGCGCGATGCAGAGCCTCCGCATCCCCATCGGCATCGACGTCAACGCCACCAACGTCGCTGAAGCCCGAACCCAGCTCGAGGACAGGCGCCAGCAAATGCTGGATCTGTCCGAGACGTTGGCCGCCACCAAGCGCCGCCTGGAAGCCGCTCAGATGGAGCACGACGCCGCCCACGGATTCACACCCGCCGCGGCCGAGCCAAGCCGGGCCGCCGATACTCACACCCGGGGAGGAGCGATCGGCCGGGCCTTCGGCGCCGTCTGGACCGTCTACGAGACCCCAGTCAAGAACATGCGTGCTGCGGAGGCAGCCGCGGTCGGCCTCGACCAACTTGCGGGCGAGGAGCTCAAGGAGCGCATCGGGCGGATGCGCGAGCTCCTCCATGCCACCAACACCCAGCAGGATCACCTCAACCAACTCGCCAAGCCGGCGGGGTCCGGCTCTGCCCGCCTTGGCGGACCCGGCGAACTCCTGCACACGGCCTCCTCGCCGCCCGGCGAGGTGCACTCTGGCCAAGCCCGGACCCGGCGCAACCCGGCCGGCACCGCCATCGACGCTCTGGGCAACGAGCCCGCCCCAGAGACCCAGCGCGGACTCGACCAGCATGGCCGGCGTCCAGCTCCAGCTGACCCGGCCCCTCGGGGCCTGGCCGCCAGTCGACTCGGCCCGCGCACCATCGACGATGTCGACGCGCGCCACCGCATCGATCAGCTCGCTCGCTCCCTGGAGGTGGAGGAGAGCGGCGCTATCGGGCCGGCGTGTTTTGGCCCACGCATCCGGGAGGAGCCCTTCCCCAAGGGGTTCGTGCTTCCCCACGACACCCCCAAGTACAATGGGTCATGAAGCCAGAAGACTGGCTCACCGACTACACCACGGCCATTGGCATCACTGGTGCCAATCATCGTCTCGCCGTGCGCTATGCACCGCTCATGCTCCAAGGATCGGCTCGCACGTGGTTGAACAGCCTCACAATGGGCAGCATCAACGCATGGGTCGATTTCGAGGAAGCCTTTGTCCGCAACTTCAAGGGGACATACAAGCGGCCCGGTCGCCCCAGCCAGCTCGCCATGTGCGTGCAGGGGACGACGGAGACCGGCCGCGAGTACCTCGCACGCTGGACCGAGCTCTGGAACAGCTGTGAGGGCGTCCATGAAGTCTAGGTGATCCAATACTTCGTCAGCGGGTGCCGAGACGGCACCCTCCTCAAGCGCAAGCTTCTATGTTCCAAGCCGGCCGCCATGGCCGCGCTCATGGTGACGGCGGACAAGTACGCCAACACCGACTCTACCATGAAGATCCAGGTGGCGCTGGATGAGGCCGGCAAGGCAAAGCCGGTCCCTCCACAGAAGCCGGCCGGCGAAAGCAGCCGGCAGCAGCACCACCAGAACAACAAGCGCAAGGCCGAGCAGCCGGCGCAGCGCCACGACAACCGGCTCATTGCGGCCGCCGAGCTCGCGGCAGACCCGACAGCGAAGCGCCGGCAGACCCGCAAGATGGCATGGCAACTCGCCATGAGCTTTGAAGAGATACTCAATGCCCCATGCAAGCACCACAGCAGAGCAAGACCCTCCACGCACACGCTTCGACAGTGCGCCATCACCAAGCGCATCATGAGGGGCGACGTTCCGCCTCCTCCGGCTCCGGCTCCGGGCGTGGGGCAGCCACCTCCGCCTCCACCGCCGCCTCCCGCCGGCGGCGCGATGCAGAACGACGCCTACCCGGACCAAAATGCGGCCTACGTCGTCTTCACCAGCCTTGGCAACGACAAGCGCAACGAGCGCCTCCTCCAGCAGGAGGTGAACACCGTCGTCCCAGCCAAGACGGATTTCATGCATATGTCGGATTGCCCGATCACCTGGACCCAGGAGGATCACCCGACAGTCATGCCGAGTCCGGGTGGATACGCCCTCATCCTCAACCCTACCATCATCGCGCGGCGCACCTGCAAGTTCTCCCGAGTCCTCATCGACGGCGGCAGCAACATCAACATCCTCTACCGCGACACGGTGACCAAGCTCGGCCTCAAGGCCGAGGACCTGGAGCCAACCCGGACCGTCTTCCACGGCATCGTACCCGGCCTCTCCTGTTCACCCATTGGCCAGGTCTGGCTCGACGTCCTGTTCGGCGACAGCATCCACTTCTGACGCGAACCAATCTGGTTCGAGGTGGTGGACCTGTCCAGCGTGTATCATGCATTGCTGGTCCGGCCCGCGCTCGCCAAGTTCATGGCGGTCCCCCACTACGCGTACCTGAAGATGAAGATGCCCGGTCCCAAGGGCCTCATTACCGTCACCGGTGACTACCGCAAGTCTCTGGAGTGCGCCCGAGACGGCGCCGAGCTGGCCGAGTCGCTGGTCATTGCCGAGGAGTGGCGCCAGCTCGACCAGATCGTCGCCCTGGCCGGCGAGGCCTCCGACGCGTCGATCCCGACCCTGGACCCGGCTGATGAGGCCGCCTTCAAGCCCTCCAAGGAAACCAAGAAAGTGAAGCTGAACCCGGAAGACCCCAGCTGCAGCAAGTACGTTGTCGTAGGCGCCCGCCTCGACAACAAATAGGAAGGCGAGCTCGTCGACTTCCTCCGTGAGAATCAGGATATCTTCGCATGGACCCCCAAAGACATGCCAGGTATCCCGAGGGAGTACGCCGAGCACAAACTCTACGTCCGCAAGGACGCCAAGCCTGTCCATCAACCCCTCCGTCGATTTTCTGAAGAGAAGAGAAGAACCATTGGTGAAGAGGTCGCCAAGCTCTTGGCGGCCGGCTTCATAATGGAAGTGTTTCACCCCGAGTGGCTGGCCAACCCAGTCCTCGTCCTAAAGAAGAACAAGACCTGGTGCATGTGTATTGACTACACCAGCCTCAACAAGGCCTGTCCCAAGGATCCGTTCGCCCTCCCATGGATCGACCAAGTCATCGGCTCGACCGCCGGGTGCGAGCTGCTATCCTTCCTGGACGCCTACTCCGGCTATCACCAGGTCAAGCTGGATCCGGCCGATGCTCTGAAGACGTCCTTCATCACGCCCTTCAGGGCGTACTGCTACATCACCATGTCATTCGGGTTGAAGAACGCCAGCGCCACCTTCCATTGCTGCATGCAGAAATGCTTGCTACCGCAACTCGGCAAGAACATCCACGTGTACGTGGACGATATCGTGGTGAAGACCAAGCAGCACCTCACGCTCCTCGACAATCTAAAGGAAACATTCTCCAACCTCCGCAAATACAAGGTCAAGCTCAACCCGGAAAAGTGCGTCTTCAGTGTCCCAGCTGGAAAGCTGCTCGGTTTCCTCATCTCGGAACGCGGCATCGAGGCAAACCCAGAGAAGATCAAGGCCATCGAGCGCATGCGCAAGCCAACCCGGCTGCGCGATGTCCAGAAGTTCACAGGCTGCGTGGCCTCGGTAAGCCGGTTTCTAAGCCGGCTGAGCTAGAAGGCGCTGCCCCTGTACCAGCTAATGAAGAAAACAAGCCCGTTCAAGTGGAACGGCAAGGCGGACGGAGCCTTCCAAGACCTCAAGCGCATGCTCTCCACCGCACCCATCCTGGCCGCGCCGACCGACAAGGAGCCGCTGTTGCTCTACATAGCCATGACCTCGCGGGCGGTCAGCATGGTGCTGGCGGTCGAGCGACCAAAGAAGGGCAAGGTCCAGGCCGTCCAGCGCCCGGTCTACTACCTGAGCGAAGTGCTCTCCACCTCCAAGCAGAACTACCCGCACTACCAGAAGATGTGTTACGGCGTGTACCTCACCGCCAAGAAGCTGAAGCAGTACTTTCAAGAGCACATCGTCACCATCGTTAGCACGGTGCCGATCGGAGAGATCATCGGGTGCCGGGACGCCTCTGGCCGGGTCGCCAATGGGCGATCCAGCTAGCAGGCCACACCATCCTCTACGAGCTCCGCACCACGATTAAGTCGCATGCCGTGGCCGATTTCCTCGTCGACTTGACTGAGACCCAGTACCTGCCGCCGCCTCCCGACTCGACGCATTGGCGCATGCACTTTGACGGGTCCAAGATGCGACTCGGCTTAGGGGCCGGCATCGTACTGTCATCTCCGAAGGGCGACCGACTCCGCTACGCACTCCAGATCCACTTCGCCGCCTCCAACAACGTCGCCGAATACGAAGCCCTTGTGCACGGCCTCCGGCTCGCCAAGGAACTCGGCATCTGACGCATCCTGTGCTACGGCGACTCGGACTTGGTGGTGCAGCAGTGCTCCGACGAGTGGGACGCCCGTGACTCCAACATGGCAAGATACCGCTTCCTCGTCCAGAAGCTGTCCGGATCCTTCGATGGCTGCGAGTTCCTCCACGCCCCGCGCGCGGAGAACGAGGTAGCCGACACGCTTGCCAAGATTGCCTCGTCACGTCAAGCCATCCCGTCCGGTGTCTCCCTCGAACACCTGTGCAAGCTGTCCATCAAGCCGTCGCCGGACTCCGAGTCCATCCACGTCCCAGAAGACCCGGCCGCACCGCAAGCCGTTTCGGGGACTGCTGAACCCGGCCCGGGGGCTGCTCAGCTCAATCCGGCCACCATCACCCCGGACCCGGCCTTCGCCGTCACCAACCCGGGGCTGCTCAACCCGGCCCAGGAGTCGCCGACTCGGAACCCACCCAGGTGGCTGTCTTCACCGCCGTCACGGCCCCATCCTGGGCCCTGCCGATATCAGAATGGCTGGAAAACGGGGTTCTCCCCATGGACGAAACTGAGGCTCGGCAAGTTCAGCGTCGGGCATCCGCGTACAACACCATCAACAACGAGCTCGTCAAGCTCAGCTCTACCGGCGTGTTCCAGCGTTGCGTCGAGCAGGACCGCGGCATCAACATCCTCCTCGACATTCACCATGGCAAGTGCGGGCACCATGCCGCATCTCGATCCCTCGTGGCCAAGGCGTTTCGCCACGGCTTCTACTAGCCAACGGCCCTCGAAGACGCCGAGTCGCTCGTCCTCAAGTGCGAAGGATGCCAGCGCTTCAGCAAACGCATCCACCAGCCGTCGTCAGCACTCCGCACCATACCGATCGCCTGGCCCTTCGCGGTCTGGGGACTCGACATGGTGGGACCCTTCAAAACCGCTCGAGGCGGCATGACGCACTTGCTGGTGGCAGTGGACAAGTTCACCAAATGGATTGAGGCAAGACCAATCAAGAAACTAGACGGGCCAACAGCCGTCCGGTTCATCAAGGACATAGCGGTGCGCTACGGCATGCCGAACAACATCATCACCGACAACGGCACCAACTTTGCCAAGGGCGCGCTCGAGCAATACTGCTCCATCTCCGGCATCCGCCTCGACCTGGCCTCCGTGGCACATCCACAGTCCAACGGGCAGGTTGAGCGGGCCAACAGACTCATCTTGTGCGGCATCAAGCCGCGACTCGTCGAGCCACTCGTCCGCTCACGCGATAGTTGGCTCGACGAGTTGCCCATAGTTCTCTGGAGTCTGCACACAACCGAGTCTTTGAGTCAAGCTCCAATCTCTCGTGTTTCTTCACAAGAGCATGGAGCTCTTGCCGCACCTCCTCCGCCCGCCCCTCCTGCTTTTCTCGCTCGGTGCGCTCCACGGCCACATTGTCTTCGGCCTTGGACAGTGCTTCCTTCAGGGTCGCTGTCGGTGTCAAAACCGGCGGATCTCGGGTAGGGGGTCCCGAACTGTGCGTCTAGGCGGATGGTAACAGGAGACAAGGGACACGATGTTTTACCCAGGTTCGGGCCCTCTTGATGGAGGTAAAACCCTACGTCCTGCTTGATTAATATTGATGATGTGTGTTACAAGAGTGGATCTACCACGAGATCAAGGAGGCTAAACCCTAGAAGCTAGCCTATGGTATGATTGTTCTTCGTCCTATGGACTAAAGTCATCCGGTTTATATAGACACGGAGAGGGCTAGGGTTACACATAGTCGGTTACAATGGTAGGAGATCTACATATCCGTATCGCCAAGCTTGCCTTCCATGCCAAGGAAAGTCCCATTCGGACACGGCACGAAGTCTTCAATCTTGTATCTTCATAGTCTTGGAGTCCGACCGATGATGATAGTTCGGCTATCCGGACACCCCCTAGTCCGGAACTCCCTCAGAAGCCCCTGAACCAGGCTTCAATGACGACGAGTCCGGCGCGCATGTTGTCTTCGGCATTGCAAAGCGGGTTCTTCCTCCGAACAATTTATAGAAGATTGTGAACACCAGGATAGTGTCCAGCTCTGCAAAAATAAATTCCACGCACCACCATAGAGAGAATAATATTACACAAGTTCAATCTGTTGACGTATTTTGCGGCGTGACGTCACACCACTACCAAGCCTTTACTAGAATCATTTTTATTGTACCACCTCAGCGTGTTTAGCGAAGCGGTTACCTTGGCACGTCTTGTCGAAGCAGAGATCGTGTTCCCCTTATTCCGGTATTCCAATCAATACGGACGTGGGTAACCCAACCGCACCATTGATTGCGACGCTTGGGGGATAAGCGAGTTTTATCAGGCCGGTGGGGACACATGTTTGTGTCCTCCCATATAAGGGGATAAAGATCCAACCCTTTTACCTGCGCCTTCTTCCTCCTTGGCTTATCCATCTCCGTGAACTCGAGCTCCAGCGCCCAAGTCCGCACTTCTCACCTCAACCTTCTCCAACTATGTCCGGAGTGGGAGGCAAGTGGATGGCCTCCTCCGTCACGGAGGGGCAGATCCAGAAGCTGCGCAGTGCCGGATATTTGTCCAGCGACATCACGCACCGGCTCCCCGACGAGGGAGAGCTCATCCCCACCCCCAGGCCCCATGAGAGGGTAGTATTTCTTCCCCATTTCCTCCGCGAACTGGGCTTCCCACTCCATCCCTTTGTCCCGGGGCTCATGTTCTACTACGGCCTGGATTTCCACGATCTGGCCCCAAATTTCATCCTCAACATCTCGGCGTTTATCGTCATGTGTGAGGCCTTCCTCTACATCCATCCCCACTTCGGCTTGTGGCTCAAGACCTTCAGTGTCAAGCCGAAGGTTGTGAAGGGCAGCCAAGCGGAGTGCGGAGGCGCCATGGTGGGCAGGATGTCCAATGTTACTTGGCTTGAGGGCACTTTCGTGGAAACCATCAAGGGGTGGCAATCGGGGTGGTTCTACATCACCGAGCCGCGTGACCCTGAATGGGCAGCGGCCCCCGAATTCAGATCCGGCATCCCTACACGGCTCACCTCCTGGAAAGATAGTGGCCGGATCTGGGGTGATTCGGAGGAGCTGACCGGACTCCAAGCCTGTATCCAAAAGCTGGTGGACAAGAAGCTCAAGCTTGTCAACATAGTCCAGGTCATGCTCATCCGCCGGATTCTCCCGTGCCAACGACGGGGTTTCAACATGTGGGAGTTCGATCCGGCGCAACACCAGACTCTGAGCGGGCTCTTTGACACTACGTACGAAGATGTCTGGAAGGTGCTGTTCAAGGGTGCCGAGGCTCCCGCATCCGCTACCGAAGATCACGGATTCAGCTCGCAGCGTCCGACTGATGAGGTAAGTGATTTTGTCCTTTACGGAACGCTCGTTTTCCATAGTTTGACTCTATGCGGGATCTAAACTCCCTTTACCTTTGACAGGACTGGCTGGCGAAGGCCGAACAGAATATCTGTCCGGCCCCATTGCCGGAGGACCCAGCGGACGCCCGCCTAATGGGGCTGCTGGCTCCGGCACCCCACGTGGTGCCGGAGAAGAAGGCCAAGAAGAAGGCCACGGGGACTCGGAAGAGTTCCCGTTTTCAGGTGCTATCGGATGATGACTCCGAGGCCGACTCCTCTCACCAAGGTGAGGAGGAGAAGAAGGCCTCTCCCCTAGTGGGGGGAGAGAAGAAAAGGAAGGCCTCCCCAACGAGGGAGGCCGAAGGGTCCAAGAAGGGAAAAACTCTTCCCCCGGACTGCTCTGCCAACGCCAATGACGACGACGAGGACTGGCCTCCAAGGGCCAAGCCCCTGGCGAGATCGTAAGTATCCGGACTCCCGAATAACTTCATGGTTTTTCTTTTCGCCACATAATGTCTTTCTAATGCCGCATACAACCCTGCAGTCCGCCCAAGGATGATCTTCCCGCTTCGTCGAGCGGGTCCTTAGGTGCGTCGGATATGGATTCTCTTCCGACTGCCTCCACCCCCCGTGATGCGGACGATGCCGAGGTGGGATCCCAGGAAGGGACCCACCCAGAGGAGGAGGCCCCGGAGGTGTCGCAGGACAACCTCCCGGACTTTGCACCGGACTCCGCCCCGGAACCCATAGTGGCTCTGGAGTTCGGTGGGCGACCCCTTCGTAAGAAGGGCAAGACGTGACGCCGGCAGCCTCCGTCCAACCGGAGGCGCTGAATAACTTGCTAGAGGCGCTCAATGGCGCCTCCATTGAAGAGGAACACCGCACTGTTATGAGTGCGGTGATTCAGAAGGTTCAGCTCGCCAAGAGCGGGCTGACCGAAGCCTGCAGCAGCCTTCTAACAGGCTTTGAGGTAAGAATTTTGATATATGTAAAATAGTACCGCATAGACAGTAGCCCTTGATGCTCGGTTTGGTGTTCGGAAAGAAAAGCCGGACTAAGGATCTTAAGAAGATATACGCAGGAGTCATAAAAAATATGTCAATATGGGATTGCAGGCTGCGCTGCTGACCTCTGCCGCACTGACTGCGGAGGTCAATACTTTGAAGGAAAGCCTCGAGCGGTCCGAGAACGAGCTCGGCCGTGCCAAAAAGCAGCTCGAGGACAATGAAGGTGAGTAACACCTTACTAAAATTGTACCTTACAGAAAAGGATTTTGGTTGCAAGAAGAATGACAAGGATAATGTGGGTATTGTAGGGGCCACTAGCGAGGTGGTGACCCTGAAGGAGGCGGTGTCCGCGGCCGAACGTAATGCGGCCGCGGAACGCTCCGAGCGAGAGAAGCAGGAGGCGCGGGTGGCGGAGGTACAGCAAGAGCTCCAGGCTCTCATGGAAAAACATGAGAGTTTGGAGCATGACTCGGAGACTCGAGAGTCCGAGCTTGCGACGGCTCTTGAGAGTGCCAAAGCCGCTAAGGCCGAAGCCTATAAGGCCCTCCGAGAAATCAAGGAATTGAAGAAAATAGCGGCGGGTAAGGCATTTTTCATGCAAAGTAAGCATGTGAGTGTTAATTACCTGTTACTTACCCGAATTCGGAGCTCTCCAGGAACGTTCACAGATCTTCCTCGCAGCGTATCTGATGCTGCCGCATTCTACCGGGACGAGGAGGGGAGCTCGACGGAGAAGGTCTTCTGGTCTTAGTATGCTGAGGCCGGACATCCGGTGCCCCTTAGCGACCAGCTGAAGCAGCTGGTCGAGCTCCACAAGGTGGCCGAACAGGCCATGAAGGGCCTCATAGTTTGGCTGTGGCCTAAGGAGGCCATGCCTGGGAGCTACTTCGGCCTGGTGCGACGGCTGGTGGATGCGTGCCCGTGGGTTGAAGTCATCAAGCACTCCGCTTGTATTGAGGGTGCCCGTCGGGCCCTTGCCCGCGCAAAGGTGCACTGGGGCAAGATGGATGCCCAGAAGCTTGTGACGGACCCGCCACCGCAGGGCAAGGAGCACCGCACGCCCGAGATGTATTATAAGAGTGTCCTGAAGGGTGCCCGCACTATTGCGGGTGAGTGCTCCAAAGATGTAATATTTGAGTAGACTCGCATTTTGTTATCCTGTGCGCTGAAAACTTAGTTCATATGCGCTAAGCAATGCTTGTTAATTTAAAATATTACCTTCTGTGCGGCTGTTTATCAAATCTGAGAGATGGCAAGTCGTCGGCTTCAGCCCCCATGCCACGAGTGCTGGGATGTTCGGGATAAACTTGAGCACTCTTGTTCCCATTTTTGGGTCCATCTAGGAAGGCGCTCAACATAGCGAACAAGGCAATCGGACTTATAATGCTTGAACACTCTCACTTAGCCATAGAATTCTATAATTTTAAATTTCGGCGAAGCCCCTGGTCTTCGGAAGGCCGAATTTGTGGCGCTATCCACGCCTGGGCCGGACAAAAACTGGCTCCTCGCTCTAAGCGGCATAAGTCTTTAGGGACTCGCAAAAAACCTCTCGAACAGCGACCAGCTCTCGCCTCATCATGACGGTCAGTTTTAGCTTTCTCCACTAAGGCGTTAACCCAGCTCAACTGGGGCGCAATCGCAGTGGTTCTCCCAGTGCTACCTTAGCCGATACAACGGAACGTAAGGTACCAAAACATGGGAGCCGGGGAAACCCAACTATTGACCCAAGACATGATTCGAAGCCGATGCATATAATGCTATAAGTTCGGGGTGCCACACTTGTGAAAGTGTTCGGACTTATCACACCATGATGCGGGAAACATGAGCCCCTGGTGTATTTAGCCGTACCAAAACGTACGGATGCGACATGTCACAAATGAACATATGTATAAAAGAGAAATGCAATTGGAAGCAAAAAGGTGCTGCATTACTTATTCAAGAAAAACTGTTGTAAGTGCAGAATGATACAAATGGTGCGATAAGCAAGGGATGGGACTGTTAAACATGTCCCCCTCCAGGGGTAGGCTGCGGAATGGTGCATAAAACAGATTTAATGCTCGTAATGGAGACCACCTGGATATTTGTTGTAGCCTTTCTTCTTCCCTGGCTGTTGCATCGTGAGTTCGGCAGGTCTACTGCCGGACAGGGCCTCTGACGAGCGGAGTCCTGTGGGTAAAAATAAAAAGGAAAAAGAAGAAAAAAAAGAACGACACACTTGAGAGCCCCTGGTGTGGTTGAGTCGCAGTCTGGGCCTATCGTGGTCGCGCCCCTCTCCCCATGCCCATGGTATCTTCAGAGCGTAATGGTGTACGCGAAGGACCTGTCTTGACGTTTTACAGGGGCTGGGGTTGGGGCCGCACTGCTACGCATGCTCGGAACGTGCCAGGTGGTCTTGTTGTAGGTTACTCTGGGCGCGCTTAGCTGTGTCCGGCCGCTTAACGGCCGGAATCGAGAATTGCCTTAAGAGGCTGCATTGTACTTCTGCCGCGAGAGCCGCTGTATGTTCCTCCGTGCGGAGAGAACGTTCAGTGTTTCCGTTGACCGTGATGACTCCTCGAGGGCCTGGCATCTTGAGCTTGAGGTATGCGTAGTGCGGCACCGCGTTGAACTTTGCAAACGCGGTACATCCGAGCAGGGCATGATAGCCGCTGCGGAACGGAACCATGTCAAAGATTAACTCCTCGCTTCGGAAGTTATCCGGGGATCCGAAGACCACTTCCAGTGTAACTGAGCTTGTACAATTGGCTTCTACACCTGGTATGACGCCTTTAAAGGTCGTCTTGGTAGGTTTAATCCTTGAGGGGTCTAGGCCCATTTTGTGCACTGTATCCTGATAAAGCAGGTTCAGGCTGCTGCCGCCGTCCATCAGGACTCTGGTGAGGTGAAATCCATCGACGATTGGGTCTAAGACCAATGCGGCGAATCCGCCGTGGCGGATGCTGGTGGGGTGGTCCCTTCGGTCAAAAGTGATCGGGCAAGAGGACCATGGATTGAACTTCGGGGCAACTGGCTCCATCGGGTATACATCCCTGAGTGCACGCTTCCGCTCCCTTTTGGGTATGTGCGTTGCGTATATCATGTTCACCGTCCGCACCTGTGGGGGGAAACCCTTCTGTCCTCTATTGTTCGGCGGTCGGGTCTCTTCCTCGTCATCGCTATGCAGCCCCTTGTCATTGTTTTCGGCAATTAACTTGCCTGCTTGCTTGAATACCCAACTGTCCCTGTTGGTGTGGTTAGCTGGCTTTTCGGGGGTGCCGTGTATCTGGCACAAGCGGTCGAGTATTCGGTCCAAATTGGACGGACCCAGAGTAGTTCTTTTGAATGGCTTTTTCCGCTGACCGGGTTTAGAGCCTTTGAATCCGGCATTGACTGCCGTATCCTCACTATTGTCGCCGTTAATGCGGCGTTTGTTTTTGTTACGACGCGACCTGCCATTACGGTCCTTGATATCCGGACTGCTAGAATTTTTGCTGAGGTTGTTGCCGCGTGCTAGCCAGCTGTCCTCACCCGCGCAGAAGCGGGTCATGAGTGATGTGAGGGCTGCCATGGATTTCGGCTTTTCTTGTCCCAGGTGCCGGGAAAGCCACTCGTCGCGGATATTATGCTTGAAGGCCACGAGGGCCTCCGCATCCGGACAGTCGACGATTTGGTTTTTCTTGGTTAAGAATCGTGTCCAGAATTGTCTGGCCGATTCGTCTGGCTGCTGAATTATGTGGCTTAGGTCATCAGCTTCTGGTGGTCGCACATACGTGCCTTGGAAGTTATCGAGGAATGCGGCTTCTAGGTCTTCCCAACTCCCAATTGACTCTGCGGGCAAGCTGTTAAGCCAATGCCGGGCTGGTCCTTTAAGCTTGAGGGGGAGATATTTGATGGCGTGAAGATCGTCACCGCGGGCCATGTGGATGTGAAGGAGATAGTCTTCGATCCAAACCGCGGGGTCTGTTGTGCCATCGTAAGATTCAATATTCACGGGTTTAAACCCTTCGGGGATTTGATGATCCATTACTTCATCTGTGAAGCATAGTGGGTGTGCGGCGCCTCTGTACTGGGCGATATCACGACGGAGCTCAAAAGAGCTTTGTCTGTTTTGTTCGGCCTGGCTGGACTTACTGTGTCCGGCGCGACGGTTGTCGTCACGTATCATGGGGCGCCCACGCGATCCATAGATCGATCTTGATTGTCTTGCCTTATCCTCCAATATATCTCGCAAGTCTGCAGCGTTCCCCTGTGGCTTTGTGCTCTTTGAGCGATGCCGGGGTACGGTTCTAGTGAAGGGCCTAGGGGCCTCTCTGTCGCGACCACGGGGTGGTCGGTCAGCCGTATTGTCTCCTGGTGATGCGGGTTCATACACCTCCTCCTCTAATCGGGGGAGCAGCTTGCGTTTAGGGTAGCTTTTGGAGGGGCATTTGAGCTCATGCTCTTCGGCCGCGAGGACGTCGGTCCATCTGTCGGCTAGCAGATCT
Organism: Triticum aestivum; assembly: GCF_018294505.1. Classification (NCBI taxonomy): domain Eukaryota; kingdom Viridiplantae; phylum Streptophyta; class Magnoliopsida; order Poales; family Poaceae; genus Triticum; species Triticum aestivum. Next base: position 29,535,911 of record NC_057804.1, on the reverse strand, counting down.
TGATCAGCTCTAAGCTGTTGCTGCTTTTTCTTGAGGCTGTTCGCCGTGGCCATAAGCCTGCGTTTAAAACGCTCTTGTTCGACGGGATCCTCAAGCACGACGAATTCATCGTCTTCGAGGCTTGCCTCGTCTCCGGAGGGAGGCATATAATCCTCTACCTCTTCTTCTGCCGCTCTCTCATGAGGGCTGGCGTCTCCGTCCTCCTGCGCTGGATCTTGCTGGAGTGGGTTGTCTTCGGCACTGTCCGGTGTATTATTATCTCCGTTGCTGAAATCTTCATTCTTGCTGTGGCGGGATTTAGAGCGGCGCCGCTGACGCCGGCGCTTGGGCTGTTTCTTGGAGGGGTCATCCTCCGCTGTTCCTTCGCCATTCCCATCCTTTGGGATATCCACCATGTATATGTCATATGATGAGGTGGCTTTCCAGTGCCCGGTGGGCGCTGGTTCTTGGTCGTCTCCGGCATCGTCGTCCATACCGTCGATGTCTTTGGAGTCGTAGTCTAGCATGTCGGTAAGATTGTCGACAGTGGCTACCAAGTGGGTGGTGGGTGGGCTTTGAATTTCTTCGTCGTCCGCATCCCAACCGTCCTGACCGCAGTCCGGCCAGGGCTCTCCTGATAACGAGAGATACTTTAGCAAACTCAAGATGTCGCCGAAAGGTGAGTGTTGAAAGATGTCCGCTGCGGTGAACTCCATGATCGGCGCCCAATCAGATTCGATCGGAGGGGGCGCGGGAGTTTCGGAGTCCGGCAAGGAGTCCGGCACCTTAGAGTCACGAGCTTCATGAGGGACAAGGTCAGTGTTCGGCTCTATCGCCGTAGAGGTTGCAGCCCCCGAGGCGGTGTCTAGCCATCCATCCTCGACCTGCGCAGCCGACTCCGAATTGAAGATCAGAGCAGTTTCGAGTGCGGCCTCCAGGGTACTGTCCAGCTGCAGAGCTAAATCATGCTCACCGTGACAGTGCGGCACGCTCGGCTGTGGCTCGAATCCACGAGGATCAAGTCCCCGCGGATGTCAGCCGTGAAGTTCAAACTTCCAAATCTGACCTGACGGCCAGGGGCATAGCTTTCGATCTGCTCCAGTTGGCCAAGCGAATTGGCCCGCAGTGCGAAACCGCTGAATACAAAGATCTGTCCGGGGAGGAAGGTCTCACCTTGGACTGCGTCGTTGATGATGATCGAAGAAGCCATCGAGCCTATCGGTGACGACACAGAGGAACTCTCAATGAAAGCACCAATGTCGGTGTCAAAACCGGCGGATCTCGGGTAGGGGGTCCCGAACTGTGCGTCTAGGCGGATGGTAACATGAGACAAGGGACACGATGTTTTACCCAGGTTCGGGCCCTCTTGATGGAGGTAAAACCCTACGTCCTGCTCGATTAATATTGATGATGTGTGTTACAAGAGTGGATCTTCCACGAGATCAAGGAGGCTAAACCCTAGAAGCTAGCCTATGGTATGATTGTTGTTCGTCCTACGGACTAAAGCCATCCGATTTATATAGACATCGGAGAGGGCTAGGGTTACACAGAGTTGGTTACAATGGTAGGAGATCTACATATCCATGTCGCCAAGCTTGCCTTCCACGCCAAGGAAAGTCCCATGCGGACATGGGACGAAGTCTTCAATCTTGTATCTTCATAGTCTTGGAGTCCGGCCGATGATGATAGTTCGGCTATCCGGACACCCCCTAGTCCGGAACTCCCTCAGTCGTCTTTGTGGGTTTAATCCTTGAGGGATCTATGCCCATTTTTCGCACTGTATCCTGATAAAGTAGGTTCATGCTACTGCCGCCGTCCATAAGGACTCTAGTGAGGTGAAATCCGTCAATGATTGGGTCTAGAACCAATGCAGCGAATCCGCCATGGCGGATGCTAGTGGGGTGGTCCCTTCGATCGAAAGTGATCGGGCAGGAGGACCATGGGTTGAACTTTGGGGCGACTGGCGCCAACGCATATACGTCCCTGAGTGCACGCTTCCGTTCCCTTTTAGGGATGTGGGTTGTGTATATCATGTTCACCGTCCTCACTTGTGGGGGGAAGCCCTTCTGTCCCCTATTGTTCGGCGGCTGGGGCTCCTCCTCGTCATCGCTATGCATCCCCTTGTCTCTGTTTTCGGTGCTTAACTTGCCTGCCTGCTTTAACACCTAACAATCCCTGTTGGTGTGATTGGCTGGTTTTTCGGGGGTGCCGTGTATCTGGCACAAGCGATCGAGTATTCGGTCCAAATTGGACGGGCTCGAAGTACTTCTTTTGAATGGCTTTTTCCGCTGACCGGGTTTAAAGCCTTGGAATCCGGCGTTAACTGTTGTATCCTCCGCATTGTCGCCGTTAATGCAGCGCTTGTGTTTGTTGCGACGCGACCTGCCATCGTTGTCCTTGGTATCCGAATTACCAGGGCTCTTGGTCATGTTATTACTACGAGCTAGCCAGCTGTCTTCTCCCGCGCAAAAGCGGGTCATGAGTGTTGTGAGGGCTGCCATGGATTTTGGCTTTTCCTGTCCTAGGTGCCGGGCAAGCCATTCGTCACGGATGTTATGTTTGAAGGCTGCGAGGGCCTCTGCGTCCGGACAGTCAACTATTTGATTTTTCTTGGTTAGGAACCGTGTCCAGAATCGTCTGGCCGATTCATCTGGCTGCTGAATGATGTGGCTGAGGTCATCGGCGTCTGGTGGTCTCACATAGGTGCCCTGGAAGTTGTCGAGGAATGCGGCTTCCAGGTCCTCCCAACAACCAATTGACTCTGCTGGCAAGCTGTTAAGCCAATGCCGAGCTGGTCCTTTAAGCTTGAGTGGGAGGTATTTGATAGCGTGTAGATCATCACCGCGGGCCATGTGGATATGAATAAGATAGTCCTTGATCCATACTGCAGGATCTGTTGTGCCATCGTATGATTCAATGTTTACGGGTTTAAAACCCTCAGGGATTTGATGATCCATTACTTCATCTGTGAAGCATAGTGGGTGTGCGGCGCCTCTGTACTGGGCTATATCACGACATAGCTCAAGTTCGGCCTGGCCGTATTTGCCATATCCGGCATGACAGTTACTGCACGTGGCGTGGGGCGCCCACGCGATCCGTATTTTGATCTCGTTTGCCTTGCCTTGTCCTCCAATATGTCTCGCAGGTCCGGTGCATTTCCCCGTGCCTTGGTATAGCGGCGCCGGGGTGTGGCTTGAGTAGATGGCCGAGAGGCCTCTCTGTCGCGGCCACGAGGTGGCCGGTCGGCCACGTCGTGCGCTGGTGACGTAGGTTTAGGTGCTTCCTCCTCTAATCGGGGTAGCAACCTGCGCTTTGGGTAGCTCTTGGAGGGGCGTTCGAGTTCATACTCTTCGGCCGCAAGGACTTCAGTCCATCGGTCGGCTAGCAAGTCTTGGTCAGCTCTAAGCTGCTGCTGTTTTTTCTTGAGGCTGCTTGCCGTGGCCATAAGCCTGTGTTTGAAACGCTCTTGTTCGACGAGATCCTCAGGTACGACAAATTCGTCGTCGTCGAGGCTTGCCTCGTCTTTGGAGGGAGGCATGTAATTATCGTCCTCGACCTCTCTGTCTGCCGCTCTCTCATGAGGGATGGCTTCTCCATCCTCCTGTGCTGAATCCTGCTAGAGGGGGTTGTCTTTGGCACTGTCCGGGGTGTTATTATCTCCCGTGCTGGAATCGCTGTTTTTGCTATGGCGGGATTTAGAGCGGCGCCACTGACGCCGGCGCTTGGGCTGCTTATTGGAGGGGTCATCCTCCGTTGTTCCATCGCCATTCCCTTCTTTTGGGGTGTCCACCATGTAAATGTCATATGACGAGGTGGCTTCCAGTGCCCTAGAGGCGCTGGGTCTTGGTCGTCTCCTACATCGGCGTCCATACCGTCGATGTCTTCGGAGTCAAAGTCGAGCATGTCTGTTAAATCATCGATAGTGGCTACGAAGTGGGTGGTGGGTGGGTTTTGAATTTCTTGGTCGTCTGCATCCCAACCTTGCTGACCATAGTCCGGCCAGGGCTCTCCTGATAAAAAGAGAGACTTTAGTGAATTCAGAATGTCGCCAAAGGGCGAGCAGTGAAAGACGTCCGCGGCGGCGAACTCCATGATCGGCGCCCAATCGGGTTCGATCGGCAGGGATGGAAGGTTCGGAGTCCGGATAGGAGTCCGGCACCTTGGAGTCGCGAGCTTCGCAAAGGACAAGACTGGTGTTCGGCTCGATCACCGTAGAGATTGCAGCCCCCGAGGCGGTGTCCAGCCACCCGTCCTCGATTGGCGCAGTCGGCTCCGAACTAAGGGTCGGAGCGGACACCGGGGCGGCCTCCTGGGCACTGTTCGGCGCCAGAGCTGGATCATGCCCATCGCTAGTGCGGCGTGCCCGGCCATGGCTCGAATCCGTCGAAGATCAAGTCACCACGGATGTCAGCCGTGTAGTTCAAGCTTCCAAATCTGACCTGATGGCCAGGGGCGTAGCTTTCGATCTGCTCCAGATGGCCAAGCGAATTGGCCCGCAGTGCAAAGCTGCCGAATACGAAGATCTGTCCGGGGAGAAAGGTCTCACCCTGGACCGCGCCATTGTTGATGATCGGAGGAGCCATCGGGCCTAAAGATGACGACACAGAGGAACTCTCAATGAAAGCACCAATGTCGGTGTCAAAACCGGCGGATCTCGGGTAGGGGGTCCCGAACTGTGCGTCTAGGCGGATGGTAACAGGAGACAAGGGACATGATGTTTTTACCCAGGTTCGGGCCCTCTTGATGGAGGTAAAACCCTACTCCTACTTGATTAATATTGATGATATGGGTAGTACAAAAGTAGATCTACCACGAGATCAGAGAGGCTAAACTCTAGAAGCTAGCCTATGGTATGATTGTTGTTCGTCCTACGGACTAAAACCCTCCGGTTTATATAGACACCAGAGAAGGCTAGGGTTACACAGAGTCGGTTACAATGGGAGGAGATCTTCATATCCGTATCGCGAAGCTTGCCTTCCACGCCAAGGAATGTCCCACCCGGACACGGGACAAAGTCTTCAATCTTGTATCTTCATAGTCCGGGAGTCCTGCCAACGGTTATAGTCCGGTCATCCGGACACCCCCTAATCCGGGACTCCCTCAGCGACCTCGTCCTCCGACTCGTCCAAGAGCAGGCAGGCTAATACAAGGTGTTCTCTCCATGGGAAGGCCCGTTCATCGTGAGAAGGACTTTGCGCGACTGCAACGCCTACTACCTCATCGACGCGCGCAAATCAAAGAAGCGCAAGAGGGACACCGCCGGTGAAGAAACGACCCGGCCGTGGAACGTGGAACTCCTCTGTCCGTTTTACAGTTAGCCGCACGAATGTATGTATCAACGCCTTTTGTAAGCATATGAAACTATGGAGTCCCAGAACGAGACTCGGGGGCTGCCTTTTGCCGACCAATTTATTGCGTCCATATTTCACATCACTTTACTACCCAACCCGGCCGCCGGCTCGACTAGCTCGACCCGGGGGCTCGGGGGTTGGCCGGCTTGATCATCACCCCGTCGCTTTACTTGGTGATTCCTTATAAAGTTAGGATGCCGCGGTCCCCCACTTTGCCCTAAAACTGCAGATCCAGCTCTGGCTGACGGCGGGCAAGCACAATGGGCTAAAGCTCCCCTACAATTCATACACTAAGTCAAAGCTGCCGGGTCGACCAACCCGGCCGGACGCTTGTCAACTAAGTTAGCCGCACGATCGGCTGCTCACCAACCGGCCAAGCCGGATTGCCGCCAGCCGGCCCAGTGGGTGTTTCGCTCGTGCTCAACGCTTCTAAGGACCCAACTCATGCGGCCGCCTCTCGAAGAGCCGAACTCCTTGTCA